>NW_027397131.1:2661174-2671250 GCF_003265705.2 Callorhinus ursinus
CACAAACTTCCATGTAGGTCAAATAGAAAGTGTCCATGGTTTCCATCCACTCTGAGTATTGCCTTCTTGGAACCTCTGATTTGGTCCAAGTATTTCTCTCTATATGAGGAGATGGAAGTGACTTAGCCAAGGGCAGATCAGAAATCTCTCTTCTAAAATCTCCTATAATAAACTGATAGATCATTCATTTTAAGAAAGTATGATGGCATAAAACTGTAATCTGATAATCCAGAGAGCAATAATTCTGAGCACAACTCTTTGTTTAATTGTCTGTAACCTATATTACCCAAGCTGCTGAACATGTGAAGTTAAGAAAGTAGGCCACTACTAAAGAGTTGGTAGGGGTGGGTATCAAAATTAAGTGGAAGTATTCGTTGGTGCAAGACAGTCCCAGAGGGGAGCTCCTATTCCAAAATTGTGGAACAGCAGTTAAAGTAATATGGAAATATGTTAACTCGTGTCTCAGGGAGAAAGTTGAGTGAGATAATGAGTATCATTTGCAATTCCATGGAAAGAAAACCCATACGTATTTTGCATTAGTCTTCGAGGATGCATAAATGGATGGATGATTCATTTATTAATGTGACAAATAATGATTGACCTCTTGCTATGGACTAGTCATGGTTCAGGCACTGGGGATACGGCATGAACAAGGAAAAAAAACGAATCTCTGCCTTAATGTGACTTATATCCTAATGGGTTGAATGAGCTGCTTAGGCAATTCTTGACTGGCTAAATAATGGATCAGCTC
This sequence comes from Callorhinus ursinus, assembly GCF_003265705.2. Lineage (NCBI taxonomy): Eukaryota > Metazoa > Chordata > Mammalia > Carnivora > Otariidae > Callorhinus > Callorhinus ursinus. The sequence continues at coordinate 2,661,926 of NW_027397131.1, forward strand.
TTCCATCCTTTTTAGTCATGTCGACAAGAACAAGAAAGTTGATGATGGCATTGGGAACAAAAAGTTGGCTCTCCTGCTCTTAGGCCAGTATTCTACTGCCAAGGCAATGATATGCTCACTGATCTGGATTATGGCATAGACTTTTATATTTTGAATCAAAGCTCTAAAAATACCAGGAGGCAAAAGATGCTATTAATGGGACAAGGCAGGGGGACCGATATCAATTTACTTCTTTGTTGCCCATGCCTCACTTAAAAAAATATCTGAAACCCAGTACAAACAGGGCGTGCACCTAAATTAAGCCCATGGTCAGCTTTGCTGGGGAGAGACGACACATTTCTGTAAGTGATTCGTTTTCAGTCCTGTTGGCTCTGGCAGATTTATAGGGGTTATATTTTCACACACAAATTGTCCTTGAACAATTTCTCCACTACCTAGAACACTGCTCCCCCCTCCCTGCCTCTTGTCAGATGTGCCCATCTGCTGTCTCCCTCCCAGATTTTTTCTTTAATAACAAACTAATTGTTGACATTGTAAGAAAAATCCAATTCTTGGTTGAAGTTTACGTTCCACAGGGTCTCTCTTTGGGGAGAAAATCAGCAGCGGATAGAGTTGCACATTCCTTATGTTTGGGCCAGCTCCCTCTACAGCCTATATTACCGTGAACCAACTGCACTGCTCTTTCCAGCTGGGTCTCTTTTCTTTCTTGGGAGGGATTGAGAAAGACTAATGTTTCTTGTCCTTTACCTTCCCTCTAAATGCCAGGGCTGCTGCAGGGAGCAGTGTGGGCAGAAGGTCAAGGAGAAGATGGTGGATGAGCCTGAGAGGCCCTGAATTAACCTGCTATGCCCATTTCCCAGTTGCTAGGTGATTTTCTGACCTTATGCAGGTCATTTCTCACACTTATCAGTATCCTGACCATGAGGGGAACTTGGAAGTCATGATCATGAGTATCAAACCTCCTGTGGCATCCACGGATGATGACACCCAGCTGGGCCGAATGGACTTAATAAGGATCTGATCAAGTGTGGCTACTGCTTTCTAGAAACATGACAACTGATGATGTGAAGGCTGACCCTTTTAGCATATTTCATTGCAGCAAAGTCCCTACTAAGTTGGCCTAACTGGATGAGAGGTCATTTGAATTAAGAGACAAAATAGAAAAATGGTTAGGAGACAGGGCTTTAGAATCATATAATCCTTGGTTTGTATCCCTGCTTTATCATTTTCTAGATTTAGGACACTGGATGAGTTACTTAAACTCCCCCAAACCAGACTTTCCTGCTGGTACAAAGAAAAGAATAGCTTCTACAATATATCTGGGAGTTGTCATGTTGTCCTAAGGGTTAAATGAGATGATGTGTGCCCCAATGGGCCCTCAATAAAAGGTAATTTTTATTCTTGCTATAAAGTATAAATTATAGAATATTTTCAGCAAATACATTTTTAATTAAGAAATCTCAGTGAACAGAATCTTCATGAGTAGGCCCTTGTGGGACTTGCCATAACAAAGCAGTAAAAATATTTCCGAATTGCTGTATTACTTATTTATAGGAAGACGTTGCTTTGAAAACATTTCTTAAAGTTCTGAGCAAAATGCTTTGAAGATTAACTCGAGAGGAGGGTCAATACTCCCCTTGAATCCTTGTTTACACACTCAGGCCTTATTTTGTAATTGGTGCAAAGGCACTCCCTCCGTGATTTATTCTGAATTTGCGGTGTCTCGATCCCTGAGACTTTACTATTATCGAAGGCCTTAATTCCAGAGAGATCCTGCATCTTTCAAACATGAAATAATGTAGTCTTACATCCAGGATGGTTGACCTGGAAGATGTCCTGTTGATGACATGATTTCAAGCCATAGGTCTTGGTGCTGGTCTTTGGTAAGATAGTGATAAAGATACTAACGATGATACCTCCACCATCTGTGGAAATGATTTCATCTGTACTTGAAAACAATCCTGTGTGGCCGAGAAAAACACATACTATATCCCACACTTTATAGTTGAGGACATTGAAGATTGGAGAGTAAGTCATTTGCCTCGTGAAACTTGCTTCATTGTCTTACAAACCTTTCTGTAGCTATTTAGCTGCAGAACTCTTTCAGAATCTGAAATGTTTTCTGGAAGGAAAAAAAAAAAGTTGAATCAGAGAATAGCCTACCAACCTCTCTCTCCTGTCCTGTCCTGACATTCAGTGATCCCAAATCTGAGGTAGCCTTCTTGGACAACAAATGTGGTGGCATGGATGGGCAGGTGGTCATGAGAGAGTAAACTTCCTTGGTTCCAGATTTCTACGTGGCCTTAAAATCTAGCGAGAATTGGAAATGAGATGTGCCTGCCCGATGTCGACAGAGCCGCCATGGCGAGTGAAACCCTGACCCCAAGGGTGAATTGGCATGGAGCCTCAGACAGACGTGCTCTGCTCCCTGCTCACCACTGGCTGCAATTCTGTCTCTTGCCTACCAGATGTACCTGGGGATGGGTAGAGTCATAAAAGAGCAAGAGATCCAGTGTTGGTGATGCTGGCTCACACAGAGGAAGCAGGGGATGAAACCTGTGTTTCTAATTTGAGGAAAGAGCAAAGTGTCCAGTGGGCCCCGGGGGTCAGTTCTAAAAAACCCTTTCCTGCAGTCTCCAAGATGGATTATAGTCTTTTGGATATGATGATATTGCACATTCTTATTTGTCTTATTGGTTTTGAGCACAGACACACACGGGAGATCCTTCCCTAACCTTTGAAGTGGAGAGTGATTTCTGGAGCTATACACTTTGGTTCCACAGTACTCCTCTTTCATTTATGTGTAACCATGGGCAGGTCATCCAGCTTCTTTTCATCTCAGTTTCTTTATCTACAAAATAGAGCCTATTTCCTATAGTGTGGTGGATATTAATTGAGATAATATGTGTGCAGGACTTAAAATGGTGACTGGCGCCTAGTTTACAAGTTCCTGAAATCTCCCTTCCCTTGATTTCCATAGGCCTCTCTTGGGTCTTTTCCTTCTTCTCAGTGTCTTTTGTAGACTCTCACTCCACGGCTGACAACTGACTTGCGAGTTCCAAGAATGTACTTTTCTCAGTCTTCACCTCTTTCTTCCTTCACACTCCCCGGGAGACCTCATTCACTCATGTGCCTCCATCCACAATCTGTATGCGGATGACTCTAGAACTTTATCTTGGCACAGTTACTATCTTTCAAATCCAAGTTAGTGTCATATAACTACACTAACCAGCATTTCTATTCATGAATGGCACAGCCAGCAATATTGCAACATGTTCAAAATGTAACCCGTAGTCTTTGTCTTTACCACTTGCTCCTCCACCTGTACTTCTGAACAGGAAGAGTGGTACCATCCTCTGCTCTACTCCCCAGGCTAGAAACATGGGAGTCTGTCTAGACTCCGGTCTTTCTCTCATTCTCAATATTCAAACTGTCACTGTGGAGGACAGTATTCTTACTTTTTCTTTCCTCAGATAGTTATTACCCCCTTAACTGCTCTCATCTTTATGGGATTTCTTTCTCTACAGGACCTCCCTCCCCATGGCAAGAATGCATTCCAACTATCGGCATCAGGCTTTGCCATGTGAATCGCTTTGGCCAATGAAATGTGAGCAGAAGTGTTGCATTCTATGTCCGAGCAGAAGCTTTAGGGACCATTGCTTTCTTGTCCTCTGCCATGAGAATGCAATGTCCCTAAAAGGGGCGGATCCCTGAGCCTGGGTCCGAGAATAAAGAAGACTCATGGGACGGAGCTGTAGCTGTCCTACAGTGGGCATGCAGCATGAGTGGGAAATAAAACTTTATCATCGTAAGCTGCTGATTGGATGTCATCTGCAATTACTTGGAAGTATGGGAGTTTGCGAAACAATATTACTAGTGTGCCTTGGTTCTGTTGGCTGCATTTGACAAGGAAGAGATGAGCTTGAAAATGAACTGCCAGGTTGACAGGTAAAATTAAAAGGGCATATATAAGCTCCAAATTGCAGGACTTATGGAAAATGGAAGCATTTGTCATCTACACCGATAAAACCCAAGACTGAGAAAGCCTTTGAGTGCCACAGTTGGATTAAAACTTGGTCTCTTATAACAATACAAGAGTTTCTAGAGCCATTAAATGATTATGCTTGTAATGATTCTTACTGGACAATTACTTTTGACTAACCATATCCCTTCCCTTTCAGTCCTTTATCAAGTGTTATTTGAAAATAGAACTCTGCTCTTAGAGATTTTTGATAAGCAGTTTTAGTCACAAATGACAAGGACCATAACATGACTTATTAATTTGTTCAAAAAATATTTATTAAGCGCCTACTGTGAGTAGGTAATCAGAATGGGTCAATGAACAAAACACGCAAAAATTTCTGTCATAATAAAATTAGCAATCTAATGGAGGTGACAGACAATAAAGTTTAGCAAAGGGAAAGTAGACTTGGGGAACTGGTTGGGTGGGGGGGAGGGGTGGTCACATTGGAGCTGACTGAAGAGGAGATGGCACTCGAGGATATTCTTCAAGAGACTTAAAAAGTGGGGGTAGTAAGAAGGCAGGTAATAATATGATGAAGATGTTGGGGTGTTGGGTCATTGAGGCTTTTTGTTTCTTTATTTTATTGGTTTTATTTATTTTTTTTTAAAGATTTTATTTATTTATTTGAGAGAGAGAGAGAATGAGAGATAGAGAGCATGAGAGGGAAGAGGGTCAGAGGGAGAAGCAGACTCCCTGCTGAGCAGGGAGCCCGATGTGGGACTCGATCCCGGGACTCCAGGATCATGACCTGAGCCGAAGGCAGTCGCTTAACCAACTGAGCCACCCAGGAGCCCTATTTTATTGGTTTTAAAAATGGGAGATAATAAAACATATTAGAGCTCCAGGAACAATCTACAGAGAAGTAGAAATGAGAGAAGAAGAAGAGGGGGCACCGAAGGAGTTTGCCACTTGCTTTAAGCTGCGTCCCTGGGCCAGCCATTTCACTTCCGGGGCTTGGTCTCCCTGCTTCTAGAATATGGATGTTGAACTAGATCAGCGGTTTTCAAACCATAGTCAAGAGTTTTGTAGCCATTTAATTTGAATTTTATTTTAAAGTAGATTTCTATTCAATTTTAAGAATTATAATAACAAAAACCATAATACCCCAAATTCTACATACTACAGCCTATCAATCCTTTTATTTATGTGGCCAGGTTACCTTGTTTTTGTGAAGGCCTTGGAATACAGTGTCTTCTGACATTTGAAATTTATTTATTTTTTTAAATTTATTTTTATTTTTATTTTTTTAATGTAGGTTCCATACCCAGCATGGAGCCCAACATGGGGCTTGAACTCATGACCTTGAAATTGAGGCCTGAGGCACCCAGGTACCCCAACATTTGACATTTTTTAAATCAAGTTTTCTGTTTATCTGTTTAAAATATAAAACTGTTACTTTTTTACACTGCTTATTTGTGTGAGAAATGATGGTTTCAAAAGCAACAAACTAGATGCTGAGGCAGTTGTAAGACTGTTAATTGTCATTCATGAGTCCAAATATCAATTTTATATTTATCAAATCAGTCTTACCATTCTGATTCTTCGATTGTATAAAAGGTTAAATGTTAAAATCAGGACGTTTTCTTGCCTGCTTTTAAAATAAATTTATGGTGGAATACTGTTAACATCTAAGTTATCTGTTGGGGTTCTACATATGATTTCATATGTAGAACAAAATATTCAAAGTCTGAAAGCTGCAGGATGGGATAATCTCTAAAATTCCTTTAAGCTGCATCAAATCTACAATTCTGTTGACCAAACAACATAACCTGGATTTACAGGATAATTGCCAGCTTCCATCCTCACTTTGTAGTTGGAGCAAGGTTTTGAGCAAGAAGAAGGAAAAAATGGCTGAGTGTGGAGGAGGGAAAATTCAACTGAACTTACTGAAACCAGCTCAGCTCTTCCGGCGAATACACTAAAGAATCAAGGGGCCGGCTTTCTATCACTGTTTCCCATGGGGTAGTAGGAAGTGGATTCCCCTTGGTGGGCCATATCTAGCCCTTGTAAATGACTCTAATTCTGTGGGTCACATGGAAATAAAATGCCATCCAGGAGCTGTTTTGAACTGTACCCAACTGAATTCTGTTATCTAACCCAACCCCTAATTTTCAGTCTGTCAGTGTGTAAGTATACGCTTTTTGCTTTCTCTGAATTTGCATAAACTCCAGTAATCTTTTTTTTTCTTGGTTGATAATAGTGTTTGTGTTAAAATCACACCTTCTTTTGATTTCTTGCATGCATATAGGCTTTTCCCCTGTTTGTGGACATAAGTGCTTTTATCTCACTCTGCAATCAGTCACAATCCAGGGTGGAGGCAGGGAATGTTTGGTACAATATTTCCTATATAAACAGTTTCACTGTAAAAGGAACAATATGGCTCTAATTTTGATGTATGATCAGTTTAGAAATATGCAAACACATTTGAATATACATCCTGTACATGACAACAGCAATGTGAAATTGGATACACAAAAGGGTCTTTTTTTTTTTTTTTGATATATAGTGATTTCCCCAGCCCTCCCCCAACCAGATAATATCAGCTTTATTTCCAAGCATTTAAGTGAAAATGCCTGCTTTGATAGCTTTCCCAAATTGATAAAAAATATATGTAGTCAAATGGAATTTTTTTTAATGGTCAAGTTATCCCCTGGCACCCACACTCTATCTTAGTCTGAATACAAATAAAAGCAGCTTAAATTGAAGAGGGTTTAAATTTTTCCGTTGTAGCTGTGAAGTAAAATTGGAAGTGGCAGGGGTAGATATACAGCCCAGGGATATTTTAGATGCATTTGTTCCGTGTGACAAAAAAGCACTTGGATCATTATGTCCTATTCGACTGTGCCAGGTGGGAAGGGAACCTTTGTCCCTCTGGTGTGGTCACAAGCTGCCCAGGTGTGGCTTAGCATTGATCAGACAGCCTAGTGGTGGCGGGGCCTTTGCTCTTCTAGCTCTTTCCCACACTCCAGCTTTGGGGTTGAACAATAGAAACACAGTGAATATAGTTGTAATTTGGCTACTTCCATTTTCGATAGCGAACAAAGATCCTTTCTTAAAAGGTAGAAGTATCACCCATCATCCTAACACCTTAATGTCAGTACTATTTCTTGCAAATTTACTCAATACCAGAATTTACTAAGACCAGCTAAGCCGACTTGTTAGGTGGATACTATGATTAATATCCCTGTTTTTCTGAAGCGGAACCCAAGGTTTAGAGAGACTACGTAATTTAGCTAAGATAACATTCGGGAGGGGGCCTACCTGGGATTAAAGCCCAGTGTAGTAGACTCGGGATTTCACTTCTAGGCCAGACTGTCTCTCAGCTCTAAGGCACAAAAGGTTTTACTTTACTATGGTTTTATTTGTCTTTGTCCATAAATATGCACTGTTTTTCTCACATGAAATTGGAGTGAACACACATAAACGCACACACAGGAATATATTAAGATTGGAATATTGGAATATTTGGAATATCTTTCGATCATCTTAAGGGTTTCTCGTAATTGCTTTTCCAGTCTTCTTTACTATGATTTTATCGTTTCTAGTGGCTGCATAATTCATATTAAAAATATATTTACTGTGTGATTTCAAATTATGTGTTAAGTATTATGTTTTTATATATACTAGGCTTTTTGTCCAGCCTCCCCTCCACAAAAAAATTGTTACAAATAAGGATCATTACCTCCATTTTGAAGACATGGAAGTTGGGAGTCACAGGATTTACAGGATTTACATAACTGACCCAAGACTGCACATCTGGTCAACATCTGGGAAGAAATGCAGGAGAGACTTGACTCCATAACTTCACTCTTTCTACTATCCCAAAGCTGCCTTCAGAAAATTAGCAAACCCGAATGTTCAATACTTGGGGCATGGGTAGGTATCATAGCCTTTGTGGGCCATAAACATACCATGTTAATGGCCAGGGAGCTTAACAATGAGCACTGTCTCTCTGAGGTGAGAGCTTATCCCATGGACTACAGTGATAGGAGGTGGGCTCCGATGGGTGTTCAGGTGATCGGGATAGATTTGGGCAGATTTCTCCAGGCCCAGCCACCTGTCAAACAGTATGAGTTTGCAGGGTCTGGGCCTTGCATCTCCTGGGGCTCTGGGGAGAGGACAGAAGGCCTCTTGAGCATCTGACTTCATGGCTTCATCTGGGGAGTGTGTACACAGGTGAGGAGTCCCCCCACCAAGTGACACAGTTTGGAAACTCTTTTTCTACAAATGCTGAGTCCTAGCTATTATTTTCTCCTTCCTGCCTTTTCCTGGTATCTTCCTCTGTGTCTTAAGGCGGGTGACGTCTTCATCCATGCAGGCATCTTCATCCGTGCAGGCATCTTCATCCATTCAGGCGGTTACAACAAAAATACCATAGACTGGGTGGTTTAAGCAACAAACCTATTTTTCTTATAGTTGTAGAGGCTGGGAAGTCCAAGATCAAGGTACCAGAAGATTCCATACCTAGTGAGGACCTGATTCCCAGTTCACAGACAGCTCCTTCTCACTGTGCCCTCACGTAGTGGAGGGCAGAAACTCAGCCAGCTCTTGTGTCTCTTTATAAGGGCACTAATCCCATTAGTAAGGGCTCCACCCACAATTGCTAACTATCTCCCAAAGCCCTCACCGCCTAATACCATCGCATTAGAGTGTAAGATTTCAAAATATGGATTTGGGGTGGGGGGTGGGAGGACACAAATATTCAGTCCATAACAGTAGGGTTTCCCCAAGTGTGTTGTGGGGATGCCTGGTGGTATACTTGAGAACATTTTTATGGGCACGTGGATAAACATTTCATTTTAATGGTTATTTCCTTCTTTTTTTTTTTAAAGATTTTATTTATTTATTTGACAGAGAGAGAGACAGCGAGAGAAGGAACACAAGCAGGGGGAGTGGGAGAGGGAGAAGTAGGCTTCCCCCGGAGCAGGGAGCCCTACACGGGGCTCGATTCTAGGACCCTCGGATCCTGACCTGAGCCGAAGGCAGATGCTTAAAGACTGAGCCACCAGGCACCCCTATGTCCTTCTTTTAATGTAGATTAGAAACACACATAACAGCAGTTCATTAGACAGTGACATTCACCAAATGCAATTGCTTAGGATGAGGCTGAACTAAAGGAAAAAAGTGAATCATCTGAAAAAAATATTAAATAAATAATAAAACAGGCGGTATTAGGATGTGCAGAAACCCTGAAGGTGGTTTGTGAGTGAGGGCGGTTTGGGCAACAATGCTTCGAAGATGCTATTTCTTTTTCTTTTTCTTTCTTTCTTTCTTTCTTTCTTTCTTTCTTTCTTTCTTTCT